>NC_134363.1:170047994-170052994 GCF_048569485.1 Anomaloglossus baeobatrachus | reverse complement strand
CCTAGGTTAAAGGTATCTAAGCACACAGATCTCCAAGGGTGTCTAAACTTTTGCATTGGCCCATTCTACCTTTTGTAATTTTTAAAATATTAAAAGATGAAAATATTTTTTTTTTTCCCTACAATTCAAAGGAAATTTGCCATCTGCAACGTTATGTCCTTTAGAGATCATTTCATCTTCAACGCTTAACTGTTCACAATAACAGAATAGTGGATAGTGGATGACCTGCTTTTCACTGGGGGTCTGATAAACAGTTATCCCAAAATTGGGGCGCTGCAGCCTTGCTTTAAATGAAGCGGAGGTGGATATGCTCCATTTATTTCTCCCGTGCCTCCCTCATACTCTGGATTGCTCTGCCTCAACATATCAGACTCTCATCCACCTTGACAAGCTTCAAAAGGAACCTGAAGACCCACCTCTTCCGACAAGCCTACAACCTGCCGTAACCCTCAGTCTGATACAGCGCCGCACAATCAGCTCTACCCTCACCTACTGTATCCTCACCTATCCCTTGTAGACTGTGAGCTCTCGCGGACAGGGACCTCTATCCTCCTGTACCAGTCTGTGCCTTGTATTGTTTATGATTATTGTACTTGTCCCTATTATGTATACCCCTTTCACATGTAAAGTGCCATGGAATTGATGGTGCTATAATAATAAATAATAATAATAATTTATTGTATATGGGACTGTTGGAGAATGCCAAGCAGTCTCATAGACAATGAATGGAGCATATATTGTCTATCACTGCTTTATTCATGATGGGGTTCTAGAGCTCTGATTTCTGGATCGCTCAGGATTCTAGTGATCAGTAAGTTATCGTCTATCCTATAGATAACAAATAATTTATATTGGGATTACCCCTTTAAATCATAGGATTGCTGAGGACACAGTGTAAAAACCAGGACTGACTTTTAAATGGCCGGCCTTTAGTTTTGGATATAAAAGAATTAGGATACACAGTCAATAAAATGGAATCTGTACAATATAAGAAAAGTTACAGAAAGGACACGAGACAATGAATCAGAAATAAACTGCGCAGACGTTAATGGTTTTCACGGATGGATTGTACAATGTAGACAGGTGGGAATCCTGGTGCATACTGGTGACACATGATGGTGACATACTGGTGGATAATGGTTTGGCACAGATGGACGCTACACAGAGATCCACACCATCTCTCACCGTCTCTTCGGTACAGTTGTCACAGCTCCGATACGTCCAGTTCATGGAGAACTGTTTGATGTCCATCTTGTAGCATGAGTTGAAGTTGCAGGGCAGTCGTATGTCGGAGCCATTGAGGGCATAAATGACGGTGGGCACAGTGATCTCCATCCCGGATGCACAAACTGAGCACATGCAAATATTAGTGGCAGAAAAGTAAAACCGGAAGCCATTACATGCAGAACAGTACGTGTCAGTAATGTCCCATAGAAGTGAATGGACGGTGTCTTGTCACTGCTCTATTTACGGCACCGGCACCTTAAGATCAAAGTAGAGCCCGCATCTGTCATATATTTATAGCAAATTCACTGTATATGCTAAAAATTTTGAGATTTGGAATACCCCTTTAATTTCTAAAAAATTACTACAAATTACCCTTGAAACCAAATACTCATTAATCAAGGCGAGAAACTCGAAAAAGGCTTGACAGGTGATCGCCCATTGCTTTACTTAATTTTCGCTGATTCTGTTACATAAATAAGAAATTTGTGTTTCTAATTTTACCACCTTCAATAGACAAAATATGTTTTCGCATTATGTCCTCCTGATATGTAAAACGTTAAAAAATTCAAACAGGGTGTACTTAGTTTTTCTCATGACTGTATGTAAAACATTTTTTTTTTCATGTCAGGAGGAAAATATCGAGCCAACGGGGAATACTGGGAGATTCCAGCTCTGAAGCCTGCGAAGCTTGAATATATCTACGTGTGATATTAATACAAGATGTATCTCAGGGTCAGTGGAAGATAAGGAATGCAAAATATTTATAAAATTACCTAAAATATACCTACAAAATGTGCTAATATACTTTAAGTTTTATTTGCCCCAAAGTTTCACGTTTGCTGCAAGAAAATTAGGACATCGGTGATTTATAGATGGAATATGAGAGCAAAGTACAGACATGGATACATTGTATCACATGAAGACAATGCTCTACGGAATGGATACATTGTATCACACAAAGACAATGCTCTACGGAATGGATACATTGTATCACATGAAGCCAATGTTCTACGAGATGGATACATTGTATCACATGAAGACTCTGCTTTACGGAATGGATACATTGTACCACATGAGGTCCATGGGCTACGGGATGGATACATTGTATCACATGAAGACAATGCTCTACAAGATAGATACATTGTATCACATGCAGACAATGATCTACGAGATGGATACATTGTATCACATGCAGACAATGATCTACGAGATGGATACATTGTATCACATGAAGACCATGCTTTACGGAATGGATACATTGTATCACATGAAGACCATTCTCTACTAGATGGATACATTGTATCACATGAAGACAATGCTCTACAAGATAGATACATTGTATCACATGCAGACAATGATCTACGAGATGGATACATTGTATCACATGCAGACAATGTTCTATGAGATGGATACATTGTATCACATGAAGACAATGCTCTATGAGATGGATACATTGTATCACATGAAGACCATTCTCTACTAGATGGATACATTGTATCACATGAAGACCATGCTCTACGAGATGGATACATTGTATCACATGAAGACAATGCTCTATGAGATGGATACATTGTATCACATGAAGACAATGCTCTATGAGATGGATACATTGTATCACATGAAGACCATTCTCTATGAGATGGATACATTGTATCACATGAAGACCATGCTCTACGAGATGGATACATTGTATCACATGAAGACAATGCTCTATGAGATGGATACATTGTATCACATGAAGACCATTCTCTATGAGATGGATACATTGTATCACATGAAGACCATTCTCTAAGAGATGGATACATTGTATCACATGAAGACAATGCTCTATGAGATGGATACATTGTATCACATGAAGACCATTCTCTAAGAGATGGATACATTGTATCACATGAAGACAATGCTCTATGAGATGGATACATTGTATCACATGAAGACAATGCTCTATGAGATGGATACATTGTATCACATGAAGACCATTCTCTACGGGATGGATACATTGTATCACATGAAGACCATTCTCTATGAGATGGATACATTGTATCACATGAAGACAATTTTCTACGAGATGGATACATTGTATCACATGAAGACAATGCTCTACGGGATGGATACATTGTATCACATGAAGACCATGCTCTACGAGATGGATACATTGTATCACATGAAGACAATGCTCTATGAGATGGATACATTGTATCACATGAAGACCATTCTCTAAGAGATGGATACATTGTATCACATGAAGACATTGTTCTACGAGATGGATACATTGTATCACATGAAGACAATGCTCTATGAGATGGATACATTGTATCACATGAAGACCATTCTCTACGAGATGGATACATTGTATCACATGAAGACCATGCTCTACGAGATGGATACATTGTATCACATGAAGACCATTCTCTATGAGATGGATACATTGTATCACATGAAGACCATTCTCTACGAGATGGATACATTGTATCACATGAAGACCATGCTCTACAAGATGGATACATTTTATCACATGAAGACAATGTTCTACGAGATGGATACATTGTATCACATGAAGACTCTGCTTTCCGCTTTGCTCACAGAGCATTGTCTTCATGTGATACAATTGTATCTACTTCTTTGCAGTGGGCAGGATAGAAGGATTTTGCTTCTTTTTAAAACCAGAAGGTTCTCTGTCACTAGTCACATCGTAATATCCTGAAAAAGGTGAGAAATTAAACTATAAGGTATATTGGAGATTTGAAGAAGTTTTTTTTTACATAGGGAAAACCCTTTACTGTAGTTTATTCGTAAATATGTTACTCCAAACCTTCCAGGCTGATACATAAATAATCCATAGTAACATTATAAAATATATATATGTGATAATATCTATGTGATAATCTTCAAATCCAAAATTATTTATCTATAAAGCAACTTAAATGATCAAATTCTGCAGCATTTTTAACACTTGTTATCAATTCTTATCTTCTTAACAATTCAATTGCTAATTCCATTAACTTTGTTCTCGCTTTGCATTTTAATGTCGGGATCTCTAATAACTCTTCTTTTTTTTTTTACTTTCCATTGCAGCCCCCACCCCCTTCCCTGTCTGTGTCTCATCCATGGTTGCTGCACTGCGGGTATATCCTGGACCGGCATCTGGTGCACTGTGCAGGTCACATTGCAGAGTAAACGGCATAAGAGGGGTTAAGAGGCTTCCTAGTGGTGACGTGTGGTACTGCAGTCACTGGCCGCACACCAGAGTGGCAAGGGTAACTGCACAGCATCCATTATTACATGATCAATATCCACTGTGCTGAGTCAAGTTAACTGGGGGAGGAGGAGGGGGGCGGCTGCATTAAGATTAGAGGGAGGGGAGGGATAGTGTTACTGTGTGCAGCATGCTGTCTATCCAGGTGCACAGATGCTGATGTAGAGGGACCTTGCATCATGTAAGCCTATTTTGGAGGGTATCCTAAAATCTGGAATCCAGTAGTTTTAGATTTTGGAATTTATTACTTTTTTCTATCTATCTATATTGTTAAAAAAAATAAAGGGAACATCAAAATACAAAATCCTTCTTTAAGTGTTCCCTTTATTTGTTTGAGCAGTATATGTATCCCATATCTATCCATCTATCCATCCCTCTATCTATCTATCTATCTATCCATCTATCCATCCCTCTATCTATCTATCTATCTATCCATCCATCCCTCTCTATCTATCTATCTAGCATTGTCTAAAAATCCTGACAATATTACACATGCATTTGTAAAATTCACAGAGTT
>NC_134363.1:170042994-170045494 GCF_048569485.1 Anomaloglossus baeobatrachus | reverse complement strand
TGCAGTCTTGTGGTGGCTCAGTGGTTAGCACTGCAGTCTTGTGGTGGCTCAGTGGTTACCACTGCAGTCTTGTGGTGGCTCAGTGGTTAGCACTGCAGTCTTAAGGTGGCTCAGTGGTTGGCACTGCAGTCTTGCAGCGCTGGGGTCCTGGGTTAAAATCCATTCCTTCCACACTACAAAGATATACTGATAGGGAATTTAAATTGTGAGCCTCAATGGGGACAGTGTTGCTGATGTATGTAAAGCTCTGCAGAATATGTTAGCGCTAGATAAATAAAGATTATTGTTGGATGGGCAGATGGATAGAATTTATCTATCTAGTAGAGTCATATGCATTTTGGAATCTATACCTTGGACTAATATATTGGAAATCTTGCTCATATGATCACCATTGTATCAATTCTACCCCATTATGCTAACAGTACGATGCCACTATTTGGATTTTATAATGGTTCCAGTTACCTTATTTTAGACCTGGTCCAGTAAGGCCGTGTGCATTTTTTATGTGTTTTTGATGTGTTTTTTTATCTACATGTCTATCCTTATACCAGCAAAGTCAATGAGAATCCTGAAGTATTGTGCGCACGTTGCTTTTTTTTTTTTTTTTCCTTTGCAGATTTGGTGCAGAAAATTTTCCGCAGCGTGTCAATTGTTGGTGCGTTTTTACCTGCGTTTTTCAGCCATTGACTTCCTTATGAAAAACGCGCCAAAAATGTACCGCGTGTTTGGTGCATTTTTCTGCCAGAAGATGCAGATTTGCTGCAGGAGCTTTCAGCGTGTCCACACAGCCTAATGGTATGTATTTTACGTCAATACAATTAAGGTTTTGTAACATATATTATATATATATATATATATATATATATATATATATATATATATATATATATATATATAAAATATAATATATATATGGTATATACTGTATATATTATATATTGTATATCATTTATCAATACCACCTGACATCATCATTCCCATTGGAGCCAATAATCATTCCCTATGATTGGACCCCGATCCCGTGCCCCCTTATCTATGACATTTCGGGTATTAGTGACCTTGCTGCCCTATATAGGACCCCCCACCCCCCCTTCAAAGCTTTAAATCCCAGAAGGAAATCAGCAAAATTATTCTTCCCATATTTAATCATCATCCTCCGTTTCCTCTAATCCTCCCTGGATTCCCTCCTGTTTTTCCGTCGCAGTCCCTCGGTGCAGCAATGGTTGGGGCTATAATTAGGTCAGGCATGTGAAGGTGACTTGGGGTGCATCGTCCTATCACGGCAGGTAAATATCCCACCGACGTGGTAAATTACCCCTAATCTGACAATATTTAATTCCTATGCAATTAAATGTATCATTTTTTTATTATTATTTTTAATATTATTTTAATATATTTATAGGCTAGATGCATGGGCATCATTTACCCCCGTTGGCAGTGAAAGGGTTACTGTGGGGTGCGTGGAGGGTGGATAGTGCATTGCGGCAGATGTATACCCAGCTGTGCATGCAGAACTGGCCATACAACTTACCCAGGAGGCTGAGTGCCAGTGTAACCGAGCTTAGCCCATGGGGTCTTGGGCGCTCTCTCCTGCCCATGGCCTGGGAGGGGTGAGGGGGGTCTCCGGCTGCTGTCCTGGAATATATCTATTTATATAATGTAATTTTCCCCTCGATGGTACGGCTCAGACAGAATTGTAAACTCAATATGGCCGGTTCTCTGGCTGCAGCAGAGATGCAGGAGGGTTGGGGGTGGTGGGTGGTGGGAACACTTGGTTTTATGGTTGGTGGATTTGTTAAAACGATGCAGGAGGGAGAAAAAAAAAAAAAAAAGAAAAAAATCAATGTTTTAATGTATTAATATTTATTGTTATTTTTTTATTATAAACCGTTGGTAATGCAAATAATCAATCATTTTTATTTATTTATTTAATTATTTTTTTAATTTTTTTTTTACAGGGATGAACATCTCCCACGTCATTCACTATTGTTTTCCAATATTATCATCTTTCTTTGCATTACTTAGTAACTCTTTAATTCCCTCTTTAGTGGTAGTAGATAATGCATAATGCCATATAAAAGAACAATCCGGTCCAAAATGACAGGTAAATATCCCACCGACATGGTAAATTACCCTGCAGTATTTACCCCCCCACTCTGACAATATTTAATTCCTATGCAATTAAATGTTTCATATTTTATTAATATTTTTAATTATTATATTTTAGTCTTTTTTTTATTATAAACCGATCTGAATGCAAATAATCAATAATTTTTATTTATTTACTAGCTGTAGTGCCCGGCGTTGCCTGGATAGTAACTGTCTCTCTGTCTCTCTCCCAGTCTCTGTCTTTTGTGTCGCTGTCTGTCTCTTTCCTTGTCTGTCTGTTTCTATCTCTCTGTCTGTATTTGCATCAGTCTATCTGTCTCAATCTCTGTATCTGTCTCTCTCTCTGTCTGTCTCTTTGCCCGTCTGTCTCTTTGTCCGGCTGTCTCTTTGC